>NC_083765.1:8968831-9006331 GCF_963514075.1 Conger conger
AATATGTGTTCTTTTTCTCATTTCATGACTCTACATTTTATTACATTTGAATTGGACCTCAAAATTCAAAATTTCAGCGATGAATTGTCCATAGACTTAACATGGGGAGACACAATGCTTACATGACTGAGGCTAATTTAAGTTCTAAATGAACCGATACACATTGATGGAGAGCAGGTTGATGTTAGAGTTAGGGCTGATCAATTTCATGTCCTGTATTTTGAGGCTTTAAGCAAATGCATTTCACTTAAAGTGTTTTCAATTATATTGAAGTTGTAATTGTTAGATCTGTTAATAGCTATATATTGTAATACTAGTCTTCGTGGTTTTCACATTATTCCAGTGTGTTAAATAGTCACTGCACTGCAGCATGTGTAATATTTGGTCTTGCATTAATGTGATTAATTCCTGAGGTGTGGGGCTCTTTTAGGGGATTCTGAAATCATTTAGATCCTCAGACACAGCTGTTTTCCCCATGTGAACTCATCTGACCCATGCAAATAAACTTTCCTGGTATATCTCCTTTTATAATTTATCTTAAAAAACATAACAACTGTTGTTTATTTTTTCTATAGTGGTGTAGAAATGAGTTGAAGTACAAAGGCAAATGAACAGGGGCAAGGTGGTGCAGGGAGTGGTGGTGTTGATGTTTGTGTGTGGAAGACTGTGGCTCATTGCTCCCTGTAGAGGGAACTTGTGGATTATGACTGATTTGTTTTTACTACGTTTTCACCAGCATTATGTTAAAGGTCATTGCCTGTAATCACTGCAATCTCATGAGAAGAAGCAGCTTATCATTGGTCTATCATTGGTCAGGCTCATAGAACAGTAAGCTTACCAGCCTGACAAGCCAGGCTACAGTAGCATGGATTCATTGCAACTTACTTTCATCATTATGAAAGATACAACAACATATCGGCAGAAGTGTATGTAATACCATGTAGACTGTAGTTAAAGCATTATCTAAAGATTCCTTTGTTTTTTTAACTAGTCTGGTTCCTGACCAGTGTGACTCGGGTCTGCCCATAAATAAGATCCACTCAAGAACATTGCTGCTCCCTTGTGGAAATATGTGTACATTACAAACCTCTCAAAATGTACAGCCTGCACACAATTGTGTCAGGGGACACTCTAAATTACATAGAAATGATTTCCCTCCCACATATTCCTGTACGCCATGCTGAGAGAACCTTTTTCCACAAACAAACTGTTTGGACAGGAAATGATCCAAGATCCTTGGAGACAAATATCAGAGCAGTGAAGGCCTGACTCTCGCTTGTGCAAGTGATCTGTGGGTGATACCAAACTGCATGTTAGAGAGATCTGTATGAACTGTGGGTGATACCAAACTGCATGTTAGAGAGATCTGTATGAACTGTGGGTGATACCAAACTGCATGTTAGAGAGATCTGTATGAACTGTGGGTGATACCAAACTGCATGTTACGGAGATCTGTATGAACTGTGGGTGATACCAAACTGCATGTTACGGAGATCTGTATGAACTGTGGGTGATACCAAACTGCATGTTACGGAGATCTGTATGAACTGTGGGTGATACCAAACTGCATGTTACGGAGATCTGTATGAACTGTGGGTGATACCAAACTGCATGTTACAGAGATCTGTATGAACTGTGGGTGATACCAAACTGCATGTTACGGAGATCTGTATGAACTGTGGGTGATACCAAACTGCATGTTACGGAGATCTGTATGAACTGTGGGTGATACCAAACTGCATGTTACGGAGATCTGTATGAACTGTGGGTGATACCAAACTGCATGTTACGGAGATCTGTATGAACTCTGGGTGATACCAAACTGCATTTTAGTATGAACTGTGGGTGATATGAAACTGCATGTTACTGAGATCTGTATTAACTGTGGGTGATACGAAACTGCATTTTACTGAGATCCGTATTAACTGTGGGGAATTCCAAACTGCATCTGTATGAACTCGCTACAGAGACCCACCAGTCCAGCCCAAGCTCTTCTCGGTCTCTTTCGTCTTTGTCTCTCTCTGCCTGTCTTTTTCTCTCTTTTTCTTTTCTCTTTTTCCTCCCCCCTCTCCCTTTCTGAGTGTGCTTGTGGAGGAGGTTTATGACCATGCTTTAGGTTGACTATCTCTAATCTTCATAAATAAAGTCTGCGAATACAGCCATCTTGTAGATTTAATGACAGTTATGTGTAAACATCGGTGCTATTCAGGAGGATCTGCAGCCATTGGCCGTTTCCATGTATTCAGCTTTCTTTTCCAAAATGTGATGCAGGGTTTATTGGCTGTTTCTGGGCTGTTGTACTTATAGCATGCAGGGGTGTCATGAAGGGGATTTTGGCTGTTTCTGGGCTGTTGTACGTATAGCATGGAGCGGACCCTGAGGTTGTTTGAATTCCCCTGCACTTCTGAGCTGAGTCGACAGAAGTGGGTTCTGGGCAGTGGGGGGTGGGTGGCTCCAGGATTTGTGCTGAGTTGTTGGCGGTACAGATGTTCCTGGCAGGAAGCTGTAATTAAACATCTTGGGATTTGTGGGAGGGGTTTGTTTGGCAGCTCAGGGGCTCAGATTGGTGTGGGAGTTGAGGAGGGGGGGGGGCTGGAGATTTTATTGTCCCTCTCTTTCCCCACCCCCCCCCCACACACTTTTTTTCCTTTGGCCTAGTTTTTCCAGCATTCCTGGGGTGGTGTCAGTTTTCATTTTACAGTAAGATACGATTTGGATACCATTTGGATTTCCTTCCAACACAAACAAAGAGTTTTAGGCCTTCAGTCATGAAGTCATGGGGTTTTTTGTTTCAGGTTTGTAAACATGTGCAATGTATTAGCCAGAAAGTCTTATCTAGAGGGCCTCACGAAGCCGCATGGAAAGCCGCGGAAAGACCCATGAAGTGAAAAAAGAAAGAGGCTAAATGTAGAGTTGAACCATAACACGTCAGAGATTAGGCCTCAAACCTGTCCGAGCCTACCTTCTCCTAGCGCGCACACATCTGTATCTTACACGGCCATTTTTCTTAATGGCGTAGTACTCTATAAAGTTACCTCGGGGGGGGGGGGAAAATGAGAATGTGAACGCACTTCCTGTTTGTCACTTCCTGTGCAGATATTTGGCTTCCTGGTGATGTGCGTCTACGGCCTGAACACGTTCCTGGCGGTGCGGCGGTGGCGCCAGGGCGACGGGCGGCCGGGAGCAGCTCCGAGCAGCGAGTACACGCGCGCCCGGACCGCCTCCCGCGGGGAGGTGGAGGCCCAGCCCGAGCTGCAGTGACCCTCCCCTCCCCCGAGGTGGCCCGGCTTTGGGGGAGGCTGGACGGATGCAGGGGCGGACCGACACCGGCCCCGTCCTCCCTCCAGAAACCATGTCATCCCACTCGGCCCGTGTCCAATGCCCCGTGCCCCGGTTCTGGTTGCGGTCCTCTTGCGCGTTCACTCAACTGTTCACCTGGATTAGGGCCGGGGGGCCTTGTATTTTTTTTTTTAAACCACTTATGGGGGACCTAACCTCTATATTTCCTAAAGAGTCCGACCAAGTCACTGTAAAGATTCCAACCATTTTCTCTATGCGTTAACTTTTTTTTTTTTTTGAAAACCCTTTCCTTTGTTGTAAGTACCCTGCATTGAGTGAATGGGGGAAACAGACTTTTGCATTCTGCGCTATGTTTGGTTTGAGGGGATTCTGATCTGAAAACTGGCTGAAGACATTCCAGCCTCACTGATGACCAGTTCTTCAGCTGTGGCCCTACTCAAAGTGACTCGTTACTGAAGTGACTCGTTAATGAAGGCTCCAATGCTAAAAGCAGTGTGTGACATGAACTTTTAGAGTGAACCATGCTCTGTGACAATCAGTGTGTTCAAATTCCTCATCCCGTTGCCCCTGGCTTAAGCACTGTATGCAGTCTTGATCCTGCATAGCCAGACCTTTAATGAAGGAAATATCACACCTGATATCTTATTTATCGAATGTAAATGGAAAACTGATTTGTACGTTAAAGGTTACTATGTCTTACTATGATAACAGAAGGACGTTACATTTGGTATCTCATCGAAGGTAGAAAAAAACTGAAAGTGTAACATGAAGATTATTATGGTTTTTATTCGGCGTGGATGAAAAGGGTGTGTTGGGGGGTTGGGAATGAAAAAGATGTGGTACGTTTTGGAATGTGTAAAATGCCGGAGCCACTGTTGGTGTGGGTCAGGGAGCTCTCTCAGGTATCAAACCACATGAGCGCGCTCCGTACTGCTTGTTCCAGCTAAGGACATTCAGCTACGGCTGTGTGCTAAAAAGAAAACCTGCAGGAACGTCGAGAAGAATAATGTCCGAAACAAAGGCACGTTGCTTATGACAATAGCATTACTTAGCAACTGCATTGAAAAGCTGTTAACTAGGAATAGCTCAGTTGTAAATAGTACGTAGGTGTAGCAGTACATCTAATATTAAATCGGTAAGTGAGGTGGGATATTGGGATCCGGAGGCGGTGTGTTTGAAAATGAAATGTTTGCAGTTTTAGTGTGTTAGCGGGGTTGTCACTAGTTCAGGGGAGTGTTCCATTTTGGCTTGAGAATACAGCACCTAGTTTATTTGTGCTGTAGCACTGTGGTGATGGAAGTTGGCCAGAGAAATTATTTCCAGTGGCAAATGTGATTTGTTGGTGATGAGGTTTGTATTGGTAAAGAGAGAAGTTAAAGGAGCTGAAAGGCTTGTGTTGGGGTTCTAGCCTCGTTTATCAGAGTAGGGGTGCGTGAGTCAGAGTTGAGGCCTTGGGCACCTTGCTGATTTGGGCTCTGACCTTCAGTCTGCCACAATTCTCTGAAGGATTTCAACTGTGTTTTTGTACGGCGGTATCATTTGTGTGTCTGTATGTGTCTGTCTGTCTATCTGTCTCTGTGTGTGTGTATGTGTGTGTGTGTGTGCTTTCATATGTGTTTTGCAGAGGAGCTTGCTGTGGTTCACACCATATCCTCATTCTAAAATTCTCCTAGTACCCATTTCCACATTCCAGTATTCACTGTGCAATACATCATAACGCCCATCACCCCCCTCGAAATTTAGCTATTGGTCTAACATCTATGTTTAATTCCACTGAGGTGAATTTTTAAACTCTGTGTGTCTGTGTGTCTATGTGTCTCTGTGTGTGTGTTTGCGGGGAGGGAGGGCTCTGCTTTAGTAGCCTAGTCTGTGGATTTGAGGAACCTGTCCTGCTCGTGTGTGTGAAGACTCCTGGTGGTCACCACCTCTCCAGACTGTTTATGCACATGTGGCCTATCACAAGTGCAGCGGACCTTTTGAGGACCAATCGTGTACATTGTCTACAGTGTGTTAACAATGGCTGCCTGCCTGTGGCCTAGAGCCAGTGCACATTCGCTATTCGTATGAACTTTGCACAGTGTCAGGATGTCAGATGCGCCCATCACCAGTGATGCCTTAGCACACCACAGTCCTGTATCCTGTAACCTGACTGGACTCTACATGACCAGTACACTCTGACAAGTACACAACTTTATGAAGATTTATGCTGTGTGTCAAGGTTTAGTTTTTTTTCTTTCACAATAGAGGACCAGGTCTAATTCAGTGAATACCTTGAGGGAAGTTACTGTAAATCATGTTACTCTTTTGGGGGTTAAGACCAAAATATGACAATGTCACACTTGTGCCGTCACAGTGTCTTGAGTTATGTTTTTTTTCTTTGTTTTTTTTCTTTCTTCTTAAGTGTTTGTCAAATGGCTTGTTTTATTGTTGACTGACATTTAGATAATGTCAGTCCATGGATGGATTGAAGGCTTGCCCTGTTAATATCATTGTTTAAGCAAGACCCATGTTGTCACCAAAACCACATAATCATGTTTTAAGCAGTCTGGAATTTCAGGGCAACAAAGATAGTGATTTCATTTGGAAAGTTTATTTCAAATGAAGTAGCATCATCAGCAAAGAGAGGACATAATGTTTCATTGGACGAGCTTGGTGTGAGTTACTGCTGACAATCTGCTCATCTGTGACTGTTGTACACAGACACTTTTTAGGTGATTTAAAAAAATGTAATACTTGTATTATGCTTTTCAGTGTAATGAGACTTTTAATGTGTGGTATGGCTTGGGGTTATCGGCTGTCACAGTTAAGAGATATTTTGAAAACTGTTTTGTCTGTGTGTACAAATATTCAAGGCAGCATAAAGACTCAGTCAATGAAGGACCTTGTTACAGCCTAAAACATGATTGTAAATGTATGTATCCTTTTTCACTGTGTTGAGACGACACTTTCATAACCAACAAGACCGCTGGTCTAATGGGCATAATATTAGCTCTCGCTTTCACGTAACAGTGGCTCGTGGGACAGTGTCTTGCAAGCAAACGATTCAAGGTGAAAATATTCAGCCAACAGCATTGATATTCTGATGTAAAATGTATATATGTTCCGTATTTATGTAGTTTCAAAACTTGACCAGATACCTGCCTCGTTTACAATTAAGATATTCCCTCACTTGTATTCGAAATACAAATTCAATAGTCTGGTAGCATTCACCACAAAGCGTAACAGTGGACAACATGAGTGTGGATTGTGCTCATCATTTAAGTATTCTCTTTCTCTTGCAATTACAAAAAAACAAACATTTTATTTAACATATAACAAACGGTACAGTTCTTTTCATGTATGAAACCGTTCTCAAATATGTATTTTTGTATTTATAGACTTCTATGTAGATTTATCAACACTAACCATTTGTTTTAAACCGTGTGTGACGCTCCTGAAATTGTGTTTGAATAAATTGTCCGGCCCTCACCACTGGCCAGTGATATTTCTTCTGTCTGAAAGGTCTTCATCTGCAACTGTTCACTCGTGTTTACTGTGAAGAAGGACACACTTCAAACGAGGATGGATGAAAACGTTTACTCGTGACATCTTTATATGGCATGTGTACACTTCAGACGACTAGTATGTCGTTGATTTCACAGTCTGTCTGATAATTTGGATGAGAAACCTGCTTTGCCACTGGAACACGATGTGATTTGAATTTATGCTGTCAAAATGAAATGCAAACATTTTGTTCTTTGGGGCAAGTCTGACAATGGAAAGCAAGTGATGAATGTGGCCATTTATAAAACTGCCTGTGCCAATTTTTACAAACACAACTGCAGGCAGTTAACTGCCAACAATAAACGCAATGGAAATTCCGTTTTCTAAACAGAATATGGCAATTAAACTCAACTTCATCTAGGATTTTTTTCAATTTGTAAAATAAAAATAAATGATTGTACAATCAGCAAGTACACTAAGCTTTTGAAAAAAAACTGCCACAATTATTTTGTGCTGTAAGGCAAGGTAAGGCTTCCCATCTTGGAACCTGAGATTAATAAAGCTTAATAGCAGTTCAGTGGGCAAAATAAAATGTGGGCAGTGAATTGCTGGAAGGCTAACTACCCAGGTAATGCTAATCACAGCACTGACGCAGGTTGCCACGACCTTAGAGTGGTGGTCAGCTGGGCAGCAGTGTAAATCTATTTACAGTGAAATGCTAATATCTCTCTCACACATTTTAGGAACCAGGCCAAGCTCTCTATGTTAGCATGCTAGCCATTGGGCAGATGGTGTAACCAGCCAGCCAGCCGCCAATGGGGTTTATCGAACAAAGTTTTCAGTACACTTTAAAAGTCAAAAGTAAGAAACGTTTCACTTTGACATTCAATGTCAGCTCTGAGTCAAGCAGAACACATTTTTACATGTAGGATTTGGGGTTGGGGGTATCCAATGCCCCTGTTTTCTTTCTACTGTTTTCTGAATCATTTTATACATTATAAAAAAGAAATATGCTAAATTCTTTCCCCCAGGACAAAATGGTGTAAAGGTTTAGACAAATTTTTAAAAATAAACCTTAGTGTGTCTTGCATACTCTTCCCCAACTTGCCAGAAAGCAAGTCAAGTACTTGCTAGCATATGTGCAAATCTTCTCTAATGTATACATTTACAAATTCTGTCAATCACAGCTTCAACATCATGCTTTACAGCAAGTAAGGCTCAGATATTCAGATGTATTTCAGTTACCTTTTTTTCTAATGATAGTCAAGGTTTGTGAAGCCTATAGCAGTAAGTCCGTGATGTAATATCAGTCCAATGCATTCTCTACTAACCAAAAATGTAATGCATTCAATGTACAGTATGGAGTAAGTTTGATACAAATCTTGTTTCGACACAGGTGATTCGGTCAGTTTTTGTTTTAGCATTTGTCTGGACTAGTGAAAAAAAAACGAATGGGTTTTCAAAGTGCCAGATTTCATTTTTTATGGACTCAATACCCCTAGCCAAAAGGGTAGTTACACAGTTTTATAAATCAGTTCATATAAAGTCAAGCCATAGCTTTATGATTGATCACAGGATCTCTGAGAGGGCTTCATACACTGACTTTAAAGAAGCCTCGCTCTCCCATCACAGTTTTTTGTTTTTTTTTCAGGTCGGCTAAAATACAAAACCCTGTGCCATATTCTCAAAGATCCAGAAACAGAATATTCAAACCTTTGAAATAATCGCAAGTTGCAGCAAGATGTGGTTTCCTGGAAAAAACATCTTCTTATCAGGCACAGTTGTGGTTAGTCATGGGGTCCTCCGAGAGCCTCGTTTCAATCGGAATCGGAATCGGAGTTGTTATCTGCAACACAAAGACAGGATCCGCATACACAAGAGGAAACAGAAACTGAGGTCATGCCTGGATCCTCTCTTCCCTACCACCGGTTGAAAAGCAGGATGTTGAACTTGTCATTCAGTGGGTGCAATAGGAATTACCAGAATACAGGAAAATGCACTATGCAGCAATATGCCACATGTATATTTTTCAGGGCTACAGCCAGGGGTCTATTAGAGAAGGGGAACAGTGTGGGATTCCAGTGTGAATTCCTTCCACTGCACCTTTAACGAGGCAAATATCCAGGTGATATTCATATAAACTGCATATTCATATTATTTATAAAAATATGCAATTCATTTTCCATTGTGAAAATGTCTGTTTTATAAATCACAATCACATACATTACATCACACGGCCTAACGTATTTTGTATTAGTAAGTTGTTGTTTTCGTAATTGGTTTCCTGCCCATATTACCACACCATTAAAAGGCATTAGTGTTGATGGTGTGGTTCAGCTGAAGATTACACTGACTGCAGTTCTACCTCTTCTGGAGTGTTGGGAGGCTTACGACTAAGACTGAGCATTCCAACTTTGGAGCAGAAAAAACATATTTAAGAAAAGCTTTCATATGGGCTGTGAAGGCGTCCAGTCAGCAGTTTTGGGTGTTTCCTGTGTGGATGTACATCTCATGCGCAACATGTGGACTATCTCACTGTTGACCTTTGACCTCTCTTCCTAACCACTGGAGCACATGGGCCGTATCCATGGCCACTGTCCACGATTAAGGACCCTGAGGAAACCACTCTGTGTAGACGATGCCTCACTCACACACACACACACACACACACACACACACACACACACACACACACACTCACATCTAGGACAGAGGCATGATCTATGGCAAGCCTTCAGCTACATTCAGCTCAAATGGGATACTTCCTAATTCCCTGTTTGTCCCTTCTATGGTAGGGGTGAGGCAGGGATAATGAAAATGAATAAACTTAGAAATATTCTTCTCCAGCATTTCAATAAAATCTAGGGCTGCTTAGACTTATGTTTTAACATGCACATCAAATGATTTTTTTTCTCATAAGAAGAAAATCCACAAATACAGCTCGCAAATCATCACTCAATCATTAAATGACTGAGCCAACTGTCCAACCAAACCCAGTTCCTCTATTTTAGTTGTATAATGTCAGGTGGAGAGAGAGAGAGAGAGGGAGGGAGGGAGAGAAAGAAGGAGTGCGTTACATGGTGGAGGCTCCTCGGCGGACTCCCCGCCTTGCTTGAGGAAGTTGGCGAGGTCATTAAAGATTAGGTAAAAATCCAACGCGAAAACAATGGTGGCAATGAACCCAAACACCTGCAGGGAGAGAGGGAGGGAGGGAGAGAGAGAGAGAGAGAGAGAGAGAGAGAGTCAGCCTTTGATATCAATACAGCCCAAAAGCAGATGTAAAATGGGACTGGGCCAGGCCAATGCCAGGTGGCACCAGCACAAGTTACACCTGTAATACGATATGCACCCGCACTGCCGATGGTAGGAGTAACAGCACACAGGAAAGGCATGTGCAATAACACCATAAGCAGTACCCATCCTCAAACACACAAATACAACCCCTGACCCTTTAAGGGACAAAAATAGAAACGTTGTTGTGGCGCAACCCAACAGTGGCTACTACTGCATTTTTTTGCATGACTTAGGCCGACATCTTATGCCTCATGTTCAAAGGGAAATAAACCGCTGCACTTTGGCTGTAGCCTCGGTCAACGTCAGCAATGTGCAACGACAAAACAAATCGAAATTCTGACTCACCCCGGCTGCTTTCGAGGCCGCGTCGACGTATTTGGAGACCGAGATGATGGAGATGATGAAAAAGATGATGGAAGCGCTGACACAGCGCAGAAAATCCTTTACAGAGGGAAAAAAAAACAAACAACCTCCTAACTAATGTGTCCTCAAAATATATACTGTCTACTAAACACACTGCCTCCCACAAGAGGAAGGGGGGAGAGCCAGGCCAATGAATCAGAGAGGAAGATGCTGGGGATGTTTCTTGCAGGAGTGGATGCCTTACGACACTTCAGCAGCACCATTTGAGAATAGTATGGAGACTTTATATCAAACAGTCGGCGGTATCTTTAGTAGACGGTACATCTTTTGAGGACAGAATAGTTGTGGAGGCTGTTTCGGGAACACGCTCATTAAAACCCTGGAAATACGTAGGCTATATCACCCGGGAATTTTAGCAACACAACATTTATAGGAGATTTTGCCAACTTAACTTTCTCATCCAGTGTACTCAATCAGGCAAGTAAGCTGCTTTGGAAGCTGTTTCCAAGTTTTACTATTTCAGAGTCCCTCAGTCACTGGACCCTGGTGGGCAGGATGGAGACTCACCATCAGGGGCCAGTGGAAGCCCTTGAAACGCTGGTTGATCTTGGTGGAGTAGGCGAAGAGGAGGAAGAGGGCGAAGAGGAACTCGATGAGGGGGGCCGTGACGAAGGCAGCCGCTGTGGACGCCACGAAGCACACGAAGGCGATGAAGGACAGGACCTGGTCAGAGACCCACAGAGAGACACGATGAGTGTGTGTGTGTGTGTGTGTGTGAGAGAGAGAGAGTGTGTGTGTGTGTGTGTGTGTGAGAGAGAGACAGGGAGACAGAGAGAGACTGAGAGACAGAGAGAGAGAGACTGAGAGAGACTGAGAGAGACAGAGAGACAGAGGGGGAGAGAGACTCAGAGACAGAGAGACAGAGAGGGAGAGACAGAGAGAGACTCAGTGAGACAGCGAGACAGAGAGGGAGAGACAGAGATACTGAGAGAGAATGAAAGAATGAGAGAGAAGAAAGATGTGAGAGAGTAAGAGAGACAGAGAGAGAGAGACTGAGAGACAGAGAGAGTGAGAGAGAGAGAGAGAGAGAGAGAGAGAGAGAGAGAGAGAGAGAGAGAGAAAGAGGCACAGGAAGGGTAGATTGCTGTGGCATCTTTGGACACCTGGGCTCATGTTTAAAACAGTTCTATAAACAGAAATGTGCTGAATTAAACATCCTGCTGGGTAACACTTCAACTAGAGCAGAATGTGGGGCTCTATAATATGAAATGTAATACAGAAGTCATACTTGTAGTTATGAATAATAGCAAATAGTTCTTATTAAGAACATGTTGGTGCATGCTTTCCATTTCTACAAATACAATGTTTGTATGATTATGTTTTCCCACTGGCAACCATAACAAAAATATCTGAGAAATGCCAATGTTACTGTTTGCATATTTTGACATTGCCACAAAAATAGAGATAACGATTTCTGGTGGTTGATTCACAGTATTGCAAGTAGTCAGACCCCTTCAAAATTGGTTTGCAGGGTTTTAAAATATTTTTCAACTTGAAGGCACCCTAGAGACTATGCGCAAAGGGACCAATGAAGTGACAGGCCATGTTAATAATGTTCTCACATAACCGCTACTGGTCATGGCACGCTACTTCTCAGCCGCCCTGTGTTGTTTTAAGCCTGAAATGTACAGCTCTGCAGCTTTAAACAGATTGTTTTCACACTCTATCTATATACTTTGTTTGATCTACTTCAACGTTATTTTTGTTTCAAGTAAAGAGCAGAGAGGGTGCTACGATACGCTGTCGTCAGTCACTGCCTTAAATAAACCAAAATACGGGAAAATATAATAGCTGGTTCTAGTGATTCACTGATACACTCTCAGAACATTTTTGTTCTTCAAGGATTTAACTTCCAAAATGTCCCCTGCAAGTCCAGTAATGTTCTCTTTGGATACAAATTAGTTTAGGCTCTTCCCATACCTTAATTTGTGAGAGTGTACCACATCTATAACCTATGCCCATTTTGCTGTTTCCTGAAGCCTTTTCCCCCCCCATCAATACTTCCAAGATCAGTTCCTTTACTTGACCCACCAATTGGACAAGAGGTTGGATCACATGATCACTTCTTGTTCCAGATGTCAACTGTCTGCAAAGGGTATCTCTAAAGCCCCCCAGGAAAATAGGTTGTCCAGGAGCACAAGTGGATACCACTGCTTTAAAATGATGTTTGGGACATTTTCCAGTAAACTGCAAGCGCATCCATAATGCTGAAACATGGTAATGCATTCAGACATGATCTTATGGCTCATTTTGATCCAAAGCCAGAAATATTGCTTTAAGATTGCACTGGATTCCTTTCCATCTTTAGCAGTCTAGCCGGTAAACTCTGATCACACAAACACACTCTGAAACACTATGAACACACAAAAACACTGAATGAGCGCATAGCTTTTTGTTTTGGACTGAGGCAAAAAAAAAAAATATCATACATCAAAGCATACAGATGCCCAAAGGGGCACCATCAAATATAAAAACTAGAAAACTCAAAAGAGCACTCCCATAGGCCAAGACTACTGGGACCCAGGCATGCAATGAGCACAGGATAAGATGATATTAACGCTAATTAATAACAATTATACTGCCTATTAATCCACGATTGTAAAGAGTCCTTATGTCTACAAATACCCAGCCTAGTGTGTAATTACGAGAGTGCTGTGTTCAAAGACGTATCTGGCCTTTGATATCAGCATGCAGTCTGTCTGCATTAAGACCAGGGCCTTGCGGCATCAGAGATACATTTCCAGATCACGGGCGAACAATGCTGGCACACGTTCCTCAGTCGTTCCTCACAGACATTCTTATAGCACGAGTGGCCTCAGAAGACATGCCACTGATAGTGAAGTGAAGCTCTATCTCCAGTCTGTGGCAGGGGGGGAGGGGCAGGGGCAGATTTCACTGAGCTCTTGTCTGTGTGACGCAGGGCTGCTTCGAGCGCAGACAAAGTCAGTCTGAGGGGACGGACCATGCTGACTTGAATGCAATGTACAGACCTTGCGAAACACACAGGAAGCTCAGTTGCCATTTATTTGACAGAAATACCACAGCTGTGGATGAACTGGCGGAATTAGATGAAGTTGTGTCCCTGTATTAGTTCTGCAACTAAAAAATAACTCTGCTTCTTTTTACTGACGTTATTTAAAGTACTATTTTCCTCACTTCAAAAAATCAATTCTAGGGCACGAAAGAATAATACTGAATACAGCAATGCATTATTACAAGTAACTCTCTCAAGCTTTTTAACGCTACTGCACAGAACAATGAATTAAGTGAAGTGAATACTTGAAAGTGTATCCATGATCCTTTAACAGCCGTTCTGCCCTTGAAAGTAAAACACCTTCATCTGAAAGGGCCACTGCAACTGTATCCCACAGCCGCACAACTAAAACTGTGCTGATGTCACATACCCCACCACTGACAACACTGGCTGTGCCTTATTTTTCATTACTGAATGCATACTTTGAATAGGAATTCACTAGAACAGTTGAATGTGCAATTAACACACTCAAATACAGGGGCTGCCAGGGGATGTTTGGAATCGGCATAGGTGCAAGTTATTCAAGTCAACGCTAATTAGCTGAACATAGTAAGCATAACAGTAAACATAATACTGTAATTACTATGGCCAAATGCGTTCCTTGGGTTTGTGCATTTCAAGTTAAACTTGACCAAGGATGTATAATCCTGGCATCTTGAAATGTGTTGCATGCAATCTGTGTTGGTTGCCTTGGATTTTCAGCAATAACCCAGAGTTAAAGTTCAGTCACCTAGACAACAGACGGACCTGGTGGAAACTGCATACTGAACTTTCCTCTCACCTCAGGCACACGCTAACAGCGGCACGTTTCTGCTTTTGCAAGAGGTTTTCCTGTCATCGTGCAGCGGCTTCCCGCTCGCATTATAGTTTCAACAAAGCACAAATGTTCTGACTACAACAGGGAAGGCAATGCTGCGTTCTCATATCTCTGTTAGTGACCTCCAGCCCCATATGTGCACTGCATTACCACAGTGCAGACAGCCAAGCCAAATGCACTCCCACATCAGGAAGACATATTAGCTGCAGAGCACAGGACTGAAATGTACAGGGTGGCCTGTAGCGTAGTGGTTAAGGTAAATGACTGGGACACGCAAGGTTGGTGTTTCTAATCCCGGTGTAGCCACAATAAGATCCGCACAGCTGTGGGGCCCTTGAGCAAGGCCCTTAACCCTGCATTGCTCCAGGAGAGGACTGTCTCCTGCTTAGTCTAATCAACTGTACGTCACTCTGGATAAGAGCGTCTGCCAAAATGCCAATAATGTAACCAGCATGCAGCACGAGCAGCCGTACGTTCACAGGATGAACCCACTCATGAACCCACTCATGCCCTGCTGTTTACCTTAGATTCATAATTCAATGTGAGACAAGTCAATTAGTATTCCATTCAATGTGGAATATATTAATTGTAAACTTGGTTTCTGCTGGTTTTCGCTCCAAACATAACGGCAACCTGTGAATTCTATCAAGCTGTTGAATGTTCTTGATTATAAATGTTTGGTGTCCATTGAAGATTGATGTGTACTTTTAATACCGTATAGATGTGGCTATTTGTGCCATGAAAAAAACACGTCCCAAATTTACACTTACAGGACATGCCTTCATTTTCTGAAATGTAGGCTACTACATGACTAATTATTCCTTTCGAAAGTGGTTACACTTTTTAATTGAGCAATTATAGACTGTCAGGTGAAACCTAGTTACTGAGATAGAATTTGTGTGAAGAATCTAAATCACTCCTGATTTACATGTGTAAAATGTAAATGAAGGGTGTCCATGAATCTTGTCTGAAAGGGGCTGTTGTGGGCAATGATTTCTGTTTTATCTTTATGTTGTTTAAGACTACGACAACTAATTCAACTAATTAACCAATAATGGTCAATCAAGACAATGATAAGAAGAATTAGGTGTCTTTGCTTGTGCATAAATAAATGAATAAATAAAGGTTGATCACGTCATTGCTTAAATGATGGGATATTACAAAGGCCAGTACATACAATGGCTGCCCAGAAGTTTGGGAACCACTGCTTTAAATAATCCACAGAAAGTGCACTAATTTCTGAAACCTGAAACTTTTCTTCAGTATCAATGGGGGCACATAAAATATTTAAAGTGAAATGTGTTCAAAGTGAAATTGAAGTTGCCTAAATAAGAACTCTTGCTTATATTCTGTTCTTGAGTTGAGACCGCTAAATATAGCCTATATTAACGGCTGAATTAGTCATTAGAATCAATTGAGGCAATGCAGCATTAATTAGTTGAGATGAAACCCACATTGACTCTGTGGCAACAGAGGCAATGTGCATCTGAATTGCATTCTGCTTTTCATAAAATAGTGTGTGTCTCCCACACACACGTCATGTGATCCTATAAATGCATCCCTCCGAGTCAGCAATGACTCACGACTTAAAATTGAGATTTTGTGATCACAGACCTGCCTTATATGAGTTGTTGTCGGCATTAGTGGAAGAAATAAGAACAACATCAACGATACTACTACTACTACTACTACTACTACTACTAATAGCAGTAGTGGTAACACGTAGGAAATTGTGTTTTTCCACAATTGAAATAGATACTGGAAAAGGCTTTTGGTGATGACATTTTATAGTACATTCGTGGGATAAGAATTGGAAAACGCTGATTTACAAACAAATACAAAAATACAAAAATAAAGGAAAGTCGATTTATTTGGTTATGTGCAGTTTAGTGCCGCTTAAATGATTTCGCTGAAAATGTAACGCCCCTCCCAAAATGCAATGGAAACCTTGTGATGGATGCAGGTTCTGACCTAAATAGAAATATGTAAGGTAGGCTACAACACATCCATTCTGAACTGATGCTAAAAATAACTATTCGAAAAGTTTTTTAACATGGCACAGATGTTCGGCTACTTCTTTGCCGTAACTCAAAAATAATTTGGGTTTACTTTCTGTCCTTCAACAAACCTATACTATATGCAAACTGCATTTAGAAAAATAACTTGTAGTGTAACGTTAGCAGTTGCGTCTGCAATCGACGAAACAATCAGGATTATGACAGCAGTTCGCTATCGGGAAAGTCTAAAGAATGAGTAAAAGACATTACCACTTCAGCAATGAGAAGTTGCCCTTTCCGTGAAGTGACGAAATCTTTGCTCGGGAGAAGGGCGAGAAAGCCAGCCTGACGCGGTTGATTCGAGTCAGGAGACTCAATGTCCCCCATGGCGAAGGCGAAATGTAGGTAAAGCGGATTAAATGCTCCAGAAGCTGGCAGCAGCTGGATCACAAAGTCACAATGCGAAGTCAGAGCGCGTTTCGCTGAGTGGAAACGGAAATAATGACACTGCGGAAACGAATACAAAAGTGCAGCATCTGCAGCACAGGACTGTGATCTGCTCTGTGAAAATCTGGAGGCAGTTAGCCAAGCCCTAGCTGCAAGGATGGAGCCGAAGACACCCTCACGGCTTTACGTGTAGGCTAATTGTAGGCTGTTGTGCATGTATGACGTTTAGCCCCACACGGGCTGTTTTTCTTTTGACATTTTCCAGTTTGGCCCAGTTGGTAAAACCAGGACAATTCATACAGGTGAGAAAGATTCAAATTTACAGTCATTAAACGTTGAAAGGAGTAGTTTGAGTATTCTAGTTTAATATGAATTGTAACGTGTAACGTGTCTTCAGTTGGTTAGTATTTAGTATTTAGTGATCAACAAGACTTCATGTGTTCACTCATTTTATTATACAATTAGCATCAGTGGTGAGAACCTCTTTTAACACGAGCCTTATTTTTCTGGAGGCGACGCGGTCCTCGCTTGGTTGAACGTGATCTTTCTGAAGAGCAGGACGGCATCACCACACCACAGGCCAGTTGCCAACATGCCCACTATCTGCCAATGGGAGAAAATCGATTATTAAAGCAAAAACAAAATGTCAGACCGCAATACCGGAGATTAAATATATCTCAAGAGCTGGTCGTGGGTAAGTGCTTATCACACTTGCGGGCAAAAAGTGATACAGTTTGGTCTGGTTTAATGCCCAAGTGTGACCGTGAAAAGTATACTGCTGACCAGAATGATCTGGTCTAGGCAGCAGGCCAGTTCCTAGGGAGTCTGGGAGCATTGCCCTAGTATATAATGCAGCAAAAGGCCTGATCACACATTGGCCAACAATAGTACTTGGTACCTCACCATCGTCCCTGCTGGAATGTACTCTTACATTACATTACATTATTGGCATTTATATCCAGATGCCATCTTATCCAGAGCAACATACAATTGATTAGACTAAGCAGGAGACAATCCTCCCCTGGAGCAATGCAGGGTTAAGGGCCTTGCTCAAGAGCCCAACAGCTGTGCGGATCTTATTGTGGCTACACCGAGATTAGAACCAACGACCTTGCGTGTCCCAGTCATTTACCTTAACCACTACGCTACAGGCCGCCCCAACTTACTACAAGTCAGAGTGAGTGCAAAAGGGAACAACATCACAAAATCCTGCCAACTTCTGGGGTAACTTCACCGAGACTGCTAACTAGTCAAGTGCAGGAGCCATTTTAAAGTTGACTCACCCCACCTCCCAGAATTCCTTTGGCTGTTGGATGGGAGATGGCGATTGTACTGATGATGAACATGAAGGCAGCCGCAAAGATTGAGTTAAAAACATCCTGTTGGAAGAACAAATTTAAATTATTTTGAAGCAGATAACATGTTATTTCTTCTATAAGATACCAAACCTGATTCATAGGAAAACTTTAATAGAAGTATACAGAAAGGCCAAAATTCAATTCTATATAACATTTTTCTAAAAGTTAGAGACAGGCTCCCCATTACCCAGACACACTGCAGCTCCTTAACACTGTCCTCAACTCACTCCCTCACACTGAATTGCCTCATAGGTTAACTTGATGCCGTGTAAAATGTAAGCCATCTCACAATAAGAGGCCAGAAGAAGAAGGTGAATCTCTTGTTGAGTTTTAAGATGTAAAGGGTGAGCAGAGCTGCCGTGATCAGCAGCTCCATGCAGCTGGCAGCGATGTAAGAAGACCCAGATGTTGTTGCGAAACACACAAGCGCTACAAAAACAGTCACCTGGAAGAAAAAGAAAATTGCATACATGACTGATGTACACTCACCGAGTACTTTATTAGGAACATTTTTACTTTATAGTAATTAATGTGACCCTACTTATTAATGTGATTACCTAATCAGCCAACTGTTTGGCATCAGTGCAATGCATACAACCATGTAGATATGGGTCAGGAGCTTCAGATAATGTTCACATAAACCATCAGAATGGGGAAAAAATGTGATCTATGTGACTTTGACCGTAGAATGATTGTTGGTGGCAGACAGGGTGGTTTGAGTATCTCAGACACTGCTGATCTCCAGGGATTTTCACGCACACTAGTCTCTAGAGTTTCCAAAGAATGGTGCAAAAAACTAAAGAAAGAGCAGCAGTTCTGCAGACAGAAACACCTTGTTAATTAGAGACGTCAGAGGACAAAGGCCAGATTGGTCAAAGCTGACAGGAAGGTAACAGTAATGCAAATAACCATACATTACAACAGTGGTATGCAAAATAGCATCTCTGAACACACAACACTTCATAACTCTTAGCGGATAGGCTACAGCAGTAGAAAAAAAAGTCTAATAAATAACTAAGAAAGTGCTCGCTCAGAGTACAATACATAGGTCAGCATATCTCTAACTCAATTGATTGCAGTGTGTTTAAATATACACTAGAGGGCAATATACTTCTGCAATCATTGCTAATGTTACTGTACGTCTGTCTCCTCCTTCACCAGATGGAACTACTGTCATCTCTGTACATTTTTTGTTAGTGAGTTCTAAACTCTCTCTATCTCTAGCACTTGACAGTGATTGATTTCAATTGATTGATGTCAGTAATGTCAAAATGAAGAAAATTGAAGGGATGGGATATTTTTTCCTCCCTGCAAAAATATGTCCATTCCTGAAAAATAGCACATTCCAAAATGGCCTTTTCTGTATTGCATTACTTTCAAGCAAAATTGAGCTGTACGGTACATGCTTGGTTATTAAGAATGAAGAATTATATCATCCATCTATCAGTGAGTCACTTTTGCTTTTCAGAAAACCTATTTCGAATAAGCATAACTTAAATGGTTAAGGAATGTTTAATATGAAATCTTACCAGCTCGCCAACCTTCAGCATACCCCTGATAGATCTGACAAAAGCCACATCATATTCCATGTTGATCGATCTTGATCTACTGTCAGAGGAAACGTCTTGCCACTGTGATGTTTTTTGCAACCTTATTTTCACTTCCTGATCAGACTATTTCCTTTACCTCTGCAATAGCAGGAAATGGTGAAAGAATAACAAAAATTTCAAAACAATTTCACAGACAGTGCAGTGGGTAGCACCACCCCCTTGCAGCAAGGAGTCCTGGGTCGGCCGGGGCCTCTCTGCGGAGTTTGCATGTTCTCCCCGTGTTCCTCCCACAGTCCAAAGACATGCAGGTTGGGCTGATTGGAGAGTCTAAATTGCCTGTGGGTATGAGTGTGTGAGTGAATGGTGCCCAGCGATGTACTGGCGATCTGTCCAGGGTGTATTCCTGCCTTTCGCCCAATATACCGTCAGGTCCATAAATATTGGGACATCGACACAATTCTCATCTTTTTGGCTCTATACACCACCACAATGGATTTGAAATGAACAAGATGTGCTTTAACTGCAGACTTTCAGCTTTAATTTGAGGGTATTTACATCCAAATCAGGTGAACGGTGTAGGAATTACAACAGTTTGTATATGTGCCTCCCACTTTTTAAGGGACCAAAAGTAATGGGACAAACTAACAATCATAAATCAAACTTTAACTTTTTAATACTTGGTTGCAAATCCTTTGCAGTCAATTACAGCCTGAAGTCTGGAATGCATAGACATCACCAGATGCTGGGTTTCATCCCTGGTGATGCTCTGCCAGGCCTCTACTGCAACTGTCTTCAGTTCCTGCTTGTTCTTGGGGCATTTTCCCTTCAGTATTGTCTTCAGCAAGTGAAATGCATGTTCAATCGGATTCAGGTCAGGTGATTGACTTGGCCATTGCATAACATTCCACTTCTTTGCCTTAAAAAACTCTTTGGTTGCTTTCGCAGTATGCATCAGGTTCATTGTCCATCTGCACTGTAAAACGCCGTCCAATGAGTTCTGAAGCATTTGGCTGAATATGAGCAGATAATATTGCCCGAAACACTTCAGAATTCATCCTGCTGCTTTTGTCAGCAGTCACATCATCAATAAATACAAGGGAACCAGTTCCATTGGCAGCCATACATGCCCACGTCATGACACTACCACCACCATGCTTCACTGATGAGGTGGTATGTTTTGGATCATGGAGCAGTTCCTTTCCTTCTCCATACTCTTCTCTTCTCATCATTCTGGTACAAATTGATCTTTGTCTCATCTGTCCATAGGATGTTGTTCCAGAACTGTAAAGGCTTTTTTTAGATGTTGTTTGGCAAACTCTAATCTGGTCTTCCTGTTTTTGAGGCTCACCAATGGTTTACATCTTGTGTTGAACCCTCTGTATTCACTCTGGTGAAGTCTTCTCTTGATTGTTGACTTTGACACACATACACCTACCTCCTGGAGAGTGTTCTTGATCTGGCCACCTGTTGTGAAGGGGTTTTTCTTCACCAGGGAAATAATTCTTCTGTCATCCACCACAGTTGTGGTCTTCCGGGTCTTTTGGTGTTGCTGAGCTCACCGGTGCGTTCTTTCTTTTTCAGAATGTTCCAAACAGTTGTTTTGGCCACACCTAATGTTTTTGCTATCTCTCTGATGGGTTTGTTTTGATTTTTCAGCCTAATGATGGCTTGCTTCACTGATAGTGACAGCTCTTTGGATCGCATATTGAGAGTTGACAGCAACAGATTCCAAATGCAAATAGCACACTTGAAATGAACTCTAGACCTTTTATCTGCTCCTTGTAAATGAGATAATGAGGGAATAACACACACCCGACCATGGAACAGCTGAGCAGCCAATTGTCCCATTACTTTTGGTCCCTTAAAAAGTGGGAGGCACATATAGAAACATATTGGATGTAAATACCCTCAAATTAAATCTGCAGTTAAAGCATATCTTGTTCATTTCATTTCAAATCCATTGTGGTGGTGTATAGAGCCAAAAAGAGGATTGTGTCGATGTCCCAATATTTATGGACCTGACTGTATGCTGGGATAGGCTCCAGCCTCGGATTACCACTTTCACACAGGCTGGATGGTACATCTTACAAATAACAGCTAATGTTTCCAATAAGCTTGAACAGACCATCACAGCAAATGACTGGATCAATGGGTTTTAGTTCCACCAAGCAAATTTTACTGTTCTGTGCCATGCACCGGTTTAGTGTTATCATGGTTTTATACAGTATTATGTCTGCATATAAATAGCATGCACACATTCAGTATATCTTTCAACCAAATTAAAATGATTCATTAAGGTGCAGAATGCTTTATAAATAAGAGCACAACAAACCAGAGGCCTTTGAAAATGAGAGCCCTACAATATATAATGGAGAGATGTATACCTTTTATTTGTACCATTTATACTTTACTGATACCATAGTCAACAATGAAAGCAGCATATCTAAAGGAAGCATAATTCATTAATTTTGTGACATTAAGTATTGATGGGTCAGTCCAGCCTTGTTCTAGACGGTCGGAGTGTTTGTTTCTTCTTACTGTAGTTTTCTGACACCAGTCAGGACTGCATTACCTACACCTGCATATGAACCATTCACTTATTGGGATGATTAATTAATTCTAGATTCATTCTAGTTAGGGGTTGCCTAGCCATGTTCCTGGAGATCAACTGTCCTGTAGGTTTTCTTTTCAACCCTAATTTGTCGGACCTGTTTCTACTAATTGGCCTCTAGCTGTTGATTGAGGTGTGCTTTGTTAGGGTTGGAGTGAAAACCTACAGGACTGTAAATCTCCAGGAACAGGGTTGGGTAACTGCCAATCATCCCTCAACTATTCAACTTTCAGGATAATACCACCTTTTGTATGGTTACACCATGTGTATAGTGAAATTAGTATAATTATTGTCATTTTTGTAATTTTCCCCATCTTGAATAAAGTATGCAAATGAGCTAATTTACATATTTTGTCAGATTTAATCTTTTCAAGTCCATACCTCATGATAATTGAAGTATTTACAGCTGAAATGATCTGGAAGACCTCAGTGGAACATAACCTTAAGGATCTTAATCAAGGCGACAGAAGCAGAACTCTAGCAGACGCAGTTATAAGTCCAGGTTGTGTTTCTGAATGTCGGTGAAGCTCTGGATTTGCACCTTTGAAGCGCTCGGTCTCTTGACCACCCGGTCAGTCACTGAGAGGCAAAGTAAGGCTGCCTGATTGCAGGCTCCAAGGCTGGAGGTGAGCAGCCCTGTCACTTTGATGAGTGGATCCGTGACCTGTGGCTCTGAAAGGAACTGAGTCACAGCCCACTTATTCCTCTTCTCACCCGTGGGTCTGCAGCACGTCCGGACGGCAGAAGCAGAACTGCAGTGCGCTGGTTGTGATTGCTGTCGTAACACAAGATGAGACACCCAACCCCTCCATTTCAACACGCAGGTCGAGCGGCCCATTAAACCCTGTTCTTTTCTCCTCTTGCCCATGGGAATATCAGAGTGGCACGCTGATTGCTTAGAGTAGGGATGGACAACTCCAGTCCTGTATGATTTTGCTGCCACCGGTTACCCTGTCTCAATCAGCTAATTAGCCAAATGCACCATGACCAATTCATTTGTAAATCAGACCACAATAAAATGCTTCAAAAAACATTTATCATCTGCTGTTTATATCGTGGAATGTGGCTATAAATGACAGATCATGTAAATACTTGAGCTAATGAAATCCAGAAAAAGGTATGGGCCACCTTGCCTATCCCTGGTTTAGAGACACTATGATGACTGCAGACATCATTTGAAGTCCCAGTTACTGTTCATGTGAGAAGTTTCTCAGCGTAAGAAGCAATACTTTTCTTTATACTGCTGCACAGGACTAGCTGTTACCACAGATCTTTTTGGGATGTCACTTACTCCAACCCCCAAGTGTCTGTGGGGCCTTCCAAAGCACAAGCCCATTTTATTAACCTATATGATGGGTAATAGTATGTTCTAGAATGTCTTAATTTAAAAGCATGACCAATATAGTGCAGCACCAAGAGGCTTTAATCTTTTTACATTTGACATATCAGCGTATGTGGGATTGTATTAGAAAATCATGATTATTACTCAGTAGTTGTCATAAAATCACCAAACAAAAATGATCAGTAGCATCTTTGGTTTGGAGAAGAAATATACGAAAAGGCACGGTCAGAAAAAGCACTGAAAACAGTGCTGTCCCTTTTAAGTGCAAATTTGAGTCAGCATTATCAGTTCAAACCTCATATACAGTACATAATAGCATATGTTGTAAAAGAGTAAATATGTTCCTTCACCTGAGATACAGTGCAAAGCAAAACAAAAAGGAGTGACACTTTACAGAGTCCCTGTACAAGACTCCAGCCATTACATTGATAAACATGAATTGACTATAAGACACAAAAGGTCAGTACAATACTCAGTCCAATGCATGTTTCTACTGGCCATGGTAATCTCACCAATGGATGGTCAATATACCTATAGGTTAAGTTGCCACATTGTGGCCTATATTAAATATAACTTTAATGTGCACTGTCCTAAGCTTTGACAAACTGATGAAACATTTCCCCTCCCCACACACACACACACACACACACACACACACGCACGCACACACACACACACACACAATACTGACACACCAGCTAGTGATTGGCAGACTCTAAATTAAGTTAAAAGTGGCATCTGCAGTGGGGGGGAAAAAAACCAAAAAAAACCCACATATTCTTAACAAAAAGAATGGTCAGCATGGCAAACAGAACATTTAAAGGACACGCAGAGCGATTCTAGACGAATCCGACCCCCCCCCTGCGTCACATTCCTTCAGGCAGTATAGAGGTAGCGCCAGTCGTCCAGGGCACGCCGGGCTTATTTTTGGTCGTGCTCCACCATCACGTAGGTGTTCAGCAGGTCGTCCACCAGGGCCTGTGGGCCACCCTCGGGGCTGGGCGGGATGTAGAAAGGCTGCGGGGGCTCTTTGATGGTGTCGCACCCCACGCCGTCCCCGGGGGGGGCGCCCGAGCAGTCGCAGGCGTGGCAACTGGAGATGGAGCACAGCTGAACCTGCGAAGGGTGGCACATGATTGGCTGGGACCGTTCTCTGGGGGAGCCGATGGGCGAGGCTTTGCCCTCGTCCTGCCAGGCCGTCTCCTCCACGGGGAACTTGAGGTCCGTTTCCGCGCGGTTCTCCTTCACGGACATCTGACCCATCCTCTGGGCCAGCTCAGAGACTATGGTCTCGTCCTCCGAAGCCTGGCTGGCCTCCGCCATGGTTTGGGCTCCTCTGGGCCCGGGGCCCTGTGGCGAGGCGGGCTTTTGGGCTTGGTGCGTCTCAGTTTCCACAGGGTCTTTGTCCTGGGCGTGGGGCTCAGGCGGGCGTCTCGCCAGCTTCGGTGACACCGCGGTCACGCTGGCAGCTGGACGGGACTCTGGGAGCCTGACGGCCGACGAGGGCGTGCTGAGATCGCTGCCTGCCACAGTGCCCCCTTTAGGAGTCCTCCGTCCCATCTTCTGCCTGCTCTGCCCCTGCTGCTCTCCGAATATCGGCTTCTGTCGGAAGGCCAGGTCGGGATAATGCTCCCGCATCTCAAGGATGGACCTGTCGTCCGTCATGAAGAGGCGCGATTGGCCGCCGTCGGGTTCGACCGTCTCCTCTGGAGGCCGGAACTCCAGGCTCTGGGGACACTGCCCCGAATCCTCGGCCCCTCCTCCCCCTGTCCCGGGCAAAGGCTGGGCCTCCTCAGGGGGAATCATCCCCGGATCGACCAGAGAGTGACCTCTATCCAGCTCCTCATCCCTGTTCTCCTGGAGGGACGCGTTCTCGCCCGCTGCAGGTGCAGACTCCTCCACCTGCTCCTCCTGCACACACAGAGACTCAGAGGCCGCACACAGAGACTCAGAGGCCGCACACAGGCTTTGGGGAGTCTGTGGGGACCTCTGCTGGAGGATCTCCATGAAGTCCCAGGGCCTGTTCTGGCCCACCTCCAGGAGATACTCACACTCCTGCCGGGCCAGGAAGAGCTCAAAGCCCATCTGCGTGGCTTTTTCAGGGTCAGCGCTCTTGTCCAGCCTGTACTCCATGTCTGTTTCTGGGTGATATCCTATACTTTCTAGAATATATTTGACCATAGTTTGTGGCAGCACTGGCTTGATCCAATAAACAAAGGGGCCAGTAAAGGTCTGTTGGAAAGAGAGATGGTTATTTCACTGACAATGACAAACAAAATTAACTAAGTTGAACTGACAATTAAAATGAGTTCATTTAACAACACAGCTTCAATGGATTAGAAAACAGAGGAATGGTTTTAATGTGGACAACACCGTTGTCCAACACTGTATTCCTCTCCTATGCTGAAAGATAACTAGGCTATCTATTGAGGTGCTATAGACTACTATTTAGTATAGAATATCACAAACAAAGCAGCAGCTACATTCACTTCCTGATATTTATGGTAAAGCACCCAACTACACCAGGAAATGTTCCTGTTATTGGTTGTGCTTTCAGAGTGACTTAGTATCTCCCTTACCTGAAGAAAGTTTTACTGAATAATGGAATAATTTGTGCAAAGTATTAAAATACACTCAAATCTACTGTGTTAATCTTTGAGATATTAGAATTAGATAAAACAATTATCCTGTCGCCTTTTATACATCAAATAGGCTTAGATTTACCTTAGTATTGAAACAGACCGCCTATTTTACTCAAGGTGTGTTAAGTTCAGGCCGTTCAGTTTTTAAGTTTCGATTTACCTTCAATGTTTTGATCTCCTTCTTCCAGGGAAACAGAAAGAGGTTGACACAGAGCATCTCCAAAAGCTCGGTGGCTTTGGCCAGCTCCCTGAGCGCATCGCGGAATTCTCTCCTACCTTCCGTTAAGCATTCGACAGTCCCGTAGAAGTCAAACACCGTGAACCTTGAATCTGGATTGCTCTCTGTCAACAAAAAGCGCTTAGCCTTTTCTGTCACTTCGGTCTCCTGACAGATGCTCAGATCGCCCTGCGGCCAAACCTGCTTGTAATAGGTCAAATAGTCGGCGAAGACATCTTCGCGTGTATTTTGCGTTTCGTCACCCATAACGCTCTTCATGGCTGTGCGATGCGCTTCAGCGACAACCTGCCTCGTTACAATGTCAGAAACGAGGAAGCGACGGACGCTGTGTGTAAACCGTGGCTGCTAGCTGAGCTGTTCAAATGTGCGTTACAAAAAAAGGCATAACATATGTGGCTGGTTTTAAAACAGCTCCCAAAATGGGAACCAGCCGTTTGTCTGTTTCACACGAAATGTCAGGAAGCGCATGCAGGCTCCGCGAGATTGTAGGTGAAACTGAAAGAAGCTATTAAACATTAAATCCACCTCCTTCCAAATAGGAAGTGACTCTCGTTCAGACGTAACTGGCGTACCTCATATCGCCGTATCCTAAATGTATGCCAATAATTGTACAGCAAAAACAAACTTGGAATAGCCCTTTTGTTGATAGTGACGTGTAGTATTCAGATACAAAGTCTTTGAAATTGGTCTGACTCAAGATTCATGGTTTGTAAGCTCCATATCTGAAAGATTCCCAGCAAACACAAGGAACAGACGGACTACGTAGTAAACCCACCATCATGCACAGATCTTCTCTCTTCATGTGCGACACTGTACTGTCACTGCCCTCTAGTGGGAAGGGGACTGAAATGCAATCTCATTTTGTCTGAAATGAAGCAAATAAAGGAATCCTTTTATTTCTCCAGCAGGTGACACTGAAGTGAAGCTTTTCACGAAACCCACGTAGGCAAACCAACAGTTATTAGCAGGTGCTTTTCGATTGCCTAAAATAAATCACTGTAAGAACCCTCCCAAATACACCAAAATGCGGAAGTATCTGAGAGGTGAAGGAAACGCGTGTAGTCCGACCAATGCTACTGGAACAGGGTTCATTTAATTTTGTTCTCGTGCCGACCCAGTGTCAACATGGTAAGCACAGTCTGTTTCTTTTGGGGGTCTACAGAGAGGCACACTTGTGTAAATGCCCTACATCACCATGGAAGTTACGGAGCAGTATCCTTTCATTGTGCTGGACTTTTGTTACATTGGATAAAACCATGTTGGTTATTACAATGTATCAGACATAAATAAAACAATAAATTGAAATTGAAATTTATACTTGCAGGCACCAGTGTTGCCAAGCAGTATCTCCTGAAAATCTGCTCCTGCAATTGACAACCTGGGCCATTAGTCTTAGGCTGAGTAGGGGGGAAGGGGAGGGAATTTAAATAGTCTAGAAGTGCCATTTGTAACCCAAACAGAAGAGACAAGAGGAAAGGGGTAATTGCAGTATGAAACGAAACACAATCTTGCATTTTGTATTAGCTTAAGGTTTTATGTGGGCCAAAGGTTGTATTGCTTGACTGATGGATTGAGAACCACTGAACTTACTAAGCTACTTCAGTTCAGGGCCTGTGGCAGACAAATTGCTCTTTTCCCAAGCATGCAGTGCAGCCGTCCTGGTGATAAACAGTGTCTTTCCCCATACAAACTGAATTTCGACCGCAGTTAATTATTGCAGTAATTATTGTATTGCTGCAATATTTTGGACACTATGTTAAATTGCGGTATTACTGCATGTATAATGTAGTTTCACTTCTCTGTGTGCAGTACTCGTGTAGGATAACTCTTTTAGAACATTCCAACTGCTCTGTACTTCAGTTAACTAATGTTTAATGATGTTATCTCGTTACTTACGAATGGCATTGGCAATTGCAGACTCTGTTGTGTGAAACAGGCAGATGAAGTCATTCCTATGGAAAATATTGCTCACTAAATCTGGTTGGAGAGTGAGTAGGCTGTGTGGTTTATTTCTCAAGATGACAAGTGGTACCCAAATGCCACAGCAAAAAAAACATCTAAACACGCTAAAGCTAAAATGCCCAAAATAAAGTTAGTGCCATTTGTAACCCAAACAGAAGAGACAAGAGGAAAGGGGTAATTGCAGTATGAAACGAAACACAATCTTGCATTTTGTATTAGCTTAAGGTTTTATGTGGGCCAAAGGTTGTATTGCTTGACTGATGGATTGAGAACCACTGAACTTACTAAGCTACTTCAGTTCAGGGCCTGTGGCAGACAAATTGCTCTTTTCCCAAGCATGCAGTGCAGCCGTCCTGGTGATAAACAGTGTCTTTCCCCATACAAACTGAATTTCGACCGCAGTTAATTATTGCAGTAATTATTGTATTGCTGCAATATTTTGGACACTATGTTAAATTGCGGTATTACTGCATGTATAATGTAGTTTCACTTCTCTGTGTGCAGTACTCGTGTAGGATAACTCTTTTAGAACATTCCAACTGCTCTGTACTTCAGTTAAC
The DNA here is from genome assembly GCF_963514075.1 of Conger conger. Taxonomy (NCBI): domain Eukaryota; kingdom Metazoa; phylum Chordata; class Actinopteri; order Anguilliformes; family Congridae; genus Conger; species Conger conger. Next base: position 8,997,890 of record NC_083765.1, read on the forward strand.
TAATGTTTAATGATGTTATCTCGTTACTTACGAATGGCATTGGCAATTGCAGACTCTGTTGTGTGAAACAGGCAGATGAAGTCATTCCTATGGAAAATATTGCTCACTAAATCTGGTTGGAGAGTGAGTAGGCTGTGTGGTTTATTTCTCAAGATGACAAGTGGTACCCAAATGCCACAGCAAAAAAAACATCTAAACACGCTAAAGCTAAAATGCCCAAAATAAAGTTAGTACATTTTTTCAACCAGTGGCATAATACACCAAGGTTGGAAATTAACACCATTTTGACACCTTTCTGGACTAAAGCACCACTTCCTTTTACCAGGTTTTTTTTCAAGGAATCTAATCTCTTTTTAATAATTCATTTGGCTGTGGCTTCTGCAGAAAGACCATTTTAAAAAACTGAAACTAACCAAGAACTAGGCTAAACTACCTTAGAAGCACCAGGCCTAGACTACAGTACATTATCGAAAGCAGCAGGTTACTCATGGGTTATGCTATACAAGCAGCAAGGCAGCAAGGCAGGCCCCTGCATTTCTGAAATAATTTTGGTGCCCCTGGTATGAAGCACACTTTACACACATCATTCCTCCCTATATTTTAGAAAGCATAGTATCCAGCATATCAGTTAGCCTACCATATTAATTCCTTCCATCCTTTTAAAGGCAATTTTATATTAACTATTAACTTATGTACTTTTCCGGTGTCCAATTATCTCATTTATGATTCAACACATGTTCAAGCTGTAGCCCCCTAGGCTCCAATGCCCAGCTCCCAGTTCTCCTGCAGAAAAAAATACATTCTGCTACTGGGTGTGAGGCTGTGTAAGACCACATTCCATTAAATTCACTTCAGGTTTATTTGCATAGCTCCTCTCACAGAGGACCTGTGTCTTCCAGGCTCGGACCCCCATGAGCAAACCAAGGGTCACAGTGGCCAGGAAGAAAAACCCTGGGTAGGTCTCAAATCAGGGACAAGCCATCCGCTCCTGGTACACAGTAAAATGTTCAGTGTTAAATCAACTCTTACAGAATGCATACGTTCTCTGTTCTCTGCTCAAAGTGAACTAACGCTGGACATTTTGCTGTGTATACTGGGTAAATATGAACTGAAGAAGGATCTGGTTTTCCTTGAAGAATAGCAGATATGAATTTATGTATCTTTGCTTTTGACTATTATACATTTATATAATGCATCAGCAGCAGCTGCTAAAAGCCTGGACAAGGAGGAGTAATTACATTAAAGCAACATTGCTTTCTCATATTCTCATGTTTGCATACAGCCTGTAGTAAGGATGGATCTCTGGGTGGTATCGGTAATGTTAATGCACTGTTCAGTGCATGAATACTGAGTTCTGGTATTGAGTCTGGACTCTGTATTTGACTGTGACTGACAGCTCCACTGGGCAATGCATAATAGACGCTAGTGCTGCACGGAGAGGGAGGGTTTCAGTCAACTGGGACAATGATAGCTGATGGTGCACCAGCGACCCCTGCTGGTCAAACGGGGCTCGCCGTCTGTGTCAGCCCGACTCGCTCACCATAGTGGGAAAAGAAGCAGCGGTGAAGTTTGGAAGAGAGCACATGCACTCACTTGACAACAGGGGTGACGACGATCACGACTGAGCTTTCCAAATTAAGAGGAAAAAGTATTTTTTTTTAAATGATGCCGTGCCAGTAAATTCACGTAATACTTATCGGTATTTTTTTTTGTGAATTTGAAGAGCCTACCATTACAGAAAATTAGTTTTGTAATGTACACACTTGGCACAGGAAACATATTATACTAGCCCATATTCCCGCACTTGAAGGGGAATGGTGTAGACTTTCTCCTGCTTTTCTTTTTTAAGCTCTTGCACAATTGCAATGGAAAAATGTGAAAAATTACAGTCAGATGACAGTACATGCAATTTATCATGCTGTGCAAAATAACAGCACAGACAGCACAGACAATTTTATCAGCATGAAATTGTATGTATTAACAGAAACTACAACATTACATGAATAAACTAGATACAGTGGCTTCATATAATATAAAGGAGAGATTTCAGGTTTTGATTTTGAATACATTTCTAAAAACCTGTTTTCACTTTGCCATTATGGGTTATTAAGTGTATATTGGTGGGCAAAAAAAAGAGAGGCTATTTTATCCATTTAAAATGAAATCTACAGCACAATAAAGTGCAAAAAGTGAAGGGGTCTGAATACTTTCTGAACATTTCCACATGTCCACTATGTACACTTGAATGTGCCATTCTAGCTGCGTACATTTCTTGTACGAAGTAGATATGAAGGGATAGAATATCCTGCTTGTGAATATGTAAAAAGTAAAAGTCTCCTTTTCCCAGTGGACATGATCAGGAGGATTGATGGGGCCGCCATAACGATCTGCTCTGGGGTCCTTGTACTTTTGCTGACAATCTCCAATAATCACAGTTTGCAGGAAGCCTCCATTGAAGCTTCTCCCTGGGCAACTAATTACTGAATCAGCCTTTCTCTGTTTCAGACACAGCTCTCACATACAAATATTGGCTGGGCCAGTTTTTTCTCCTGTTGCCAAGGTGATGGATGGCACTGATTCTCAATGAACAGTTTTCAGACTTTTATTTTGTATCCCTGGCCATGGGAGAGTGGGACAGAGAATGATGGGAAGAGGGTCAGGGCCTTTGGAGCTGTCCCAGGGCTGAGAGCCAGAAGGGGGGAAACAGGGGACAATTGTATTATTTGTTTTTTAGAGGGATCTTTTTTGGCTCTCTTGACTGATACCGTTTTTTAAATGTACGAGTCCCTGGCATCCCTTGTTTTTGGAGTCCCCGCTCCTGGTAGATTTGTGACTTTGAGCTTACAAGGACACTGTCTTTGAGACCTGTCACATTCAATCAGACTTTGAGAGCTGCCACAGAATCAGATTGGGTAGACTATTCAACAAGCAAGTGGCAACAATGATTCAGCAATCTCTAATACTGCTTTGAGTGTGTGAGTATGTGGATATGTCTGTATGTATGTGTGTGTGTGTGTGTGTGTGTGTGTGTTTGTACAAATCTGTGCATGTGTTAACAGTGACAGATTACACACCCGGAGGGAGTTTTTGCATTGTTTGTGGTGCCTCTGATTCTGCAGTCAGGTGGGAAGATGAATGGGTAGCAAGGACATCAAAATTACAATTTCCCCTTGATAATGAATATTTAATGTGCAAACAGAATCTTGGTATGGAATTTAAGCAGTGTGGCTGGGAAGACATCAAAGTAACAGCTTTGCCTTTATAATTAATATTGAATATGCAAACAGAAACTTAGTATGGAATTCAAGTAGCGTGGATGAAGAGTCTAACGCACCTATAAATAAACTCAAAGGGGGGTGTCTCGGTGGCGCAGCCTGCAGAGCACTGACCGCATGCTCATTGCGAGCCGTGACGTCAGTGGTTCGAATCCGACCGTCTGACAATATGTCGCATGTCGCATGTCGCATGTCTCGCCCCCATTCTTCCTGTCTCTATATACTGTCCAATAAAGCTGAAAAAGGCATAAAAAAATATCTTTAAAAAAAAAAAACTCCAGGGAAAGTGCTTGTTTAGATGCATCGACCGCACATACTGGGTTTGCCACACTTATTTTCTAAGCCCTTCCTCAGGGTTTTTTTTTTTTGGACAGCCAGCCAAGCTGGTGCCCAGTGCTACAGGGAACAATTTGGGGCCTGATTTGCAGAAAGCAGTGGTGTAGTTTCACCTGGCACACTGCAGACCACACTGGGCACTGGGCAGAGAGGCTAATTAGCAGGAGCGACATAGCAGAGACCCATCTGCTCACGCTAATTCACCATAGTCCACCGCCCCAATATTAAGTGGCAACAGGATCTAATTTAATATTTAAATACTGATGCAGTGCCCATAAGAACACACGGTCAGTGAGGGGGTTGAGGTGGAGGTACATCCTTACACTATATGAAAATGAGACAATGGGGGACACTGGACCAGCTGGAAACAGTGGCGGTAAAGGATGTCACTTCCTCTCTTGCGCTCATGCACTGTTTAAAAGGCACATTGGAATACAAGCAAGCGCCATGTATCGATATGTGCTATATGAGGTTTTTTTCAGTGTTTACGAACAATTCACTCTTTCTGTAATTATACCACACTCAACGAGGCATAGAGGCACACTGGAAATTAGTCTCAGTAGTTTATTTTTCAGAATATAATTGAAAAAGGAAGAACTCTAATACAAAACAGTGGGAATACGTGGACGACAGCATTCATAGTAAACAGACATGGTTACTATAGACAGTTGAACACCACAGTGTAAAAGACACGCCTTACATTGAGAGTGTGGCAGGGTGTATAATCATCACACAGCTCACAAAAGGATATGTACCAATGGTGTTATATAAGTACAATAGGACAAAGCAAAGACAATGGACAGGTAACAGCAGGCAACACCATTGCCATGTCTATTGCAGTTTAACTGTGTCGTGTACTGCGTGGACAACGTTTTTTTGAGTACAGGTACAAGTGTAGTAGCCTACAGGTGAAATTCAAAGGCAGAAAAGTACTGCTTTTCTATGTGTGCCAATTAAATCATGGTGCACACATACTACGCCACCGTACAAATATCACAGATTTTTAAAACCAGAGACACAAGGCCTATAATTTGACAATTATACAGTCGCCTGGGTTCTGTTGCACCAGCTATTGATAATACAATTGTAGTGTAATTATAGTGTTGCGAAGGCCCAAAACCAGTAAATTATTTCTAGAGGTTTAGATTGAAATTATGTCGTAGTAATCTACAGGATTCTACAATCATCTACAATCTTCCTAGGTTTCATCAGCCAGTCTCAATCTCAGTCTTAGTCTGTTTGTGGCAGGTAGACCTCTGAGCAATATAAAGAATAGCTTTGTGCGACGCTTTGTGTAATTCAAATCATCTCATAATGCATCAATTTCTAGAGCGAAGCATTCATTTAGCATAATATCTAAATAACAGATAAACTCACAAGTGAATCCTCTAATTCAAAATCGTTCACGGTCACAACCGGCAGTTGAGCTACTCTAAACAAAATCACAAAAGGCCATTTCATACTCAACGGGTTTTATAGATTTTTTCCCACAATGCCAGCAATGCAGTCATGCACCTCAATCATTTCTTTAAAAATCCTTCAGGCATGATTTGAGCGCTTATTTCTATGCACGAGAAGAGAACGGGGGGAGTGCTGATATTTTACACCGAGGCAGTGAGGAGTTCAGAATTTCTCAGGATACACAATTTCATGCTTCATATATAAACGCTTCTGAGGGAGGTGTCTGTTAAACCGCACAACAAAAACAGCTCATCTGCGTTTAATGGGTGTCTCACAATCACACTCAGATTAAATGCGAAACTCACCATTCCTCAAGACAGCTCTTCAGATGTGCGAAGTTATGCACTCAGCAGTATTGGAAAATGTAACAGTCTCAATATCTTACAGGCATCAGGAATTTTGGTTGAAGAACAGCTGTTACTGGAAGCCATTGTTTTAGATTTAGTCTGAAACTCTGGACACTACTCGGTTATTGCACCTTGGACATAAACAGTAAAGCTCCTCAACCAAGTAGTTCTTACATTTTGAAAGTGTAATAGACGAATAACAGTCACATCAAAACAGTCCAAAATAGACACTGTTGAAAACAATACTCTGTGCCCTTTATAAAAAAAGTAGTTTCAAAGTAGTATACTGTAGAGGGGTTGTCTCCCACTAGTTTTGTCATTAGTGGAGTCTCAAAATGATAAGTGTCCCTATTTTTCCTTTTTTAGTGTTTGTGTGTTTGTGTGTGTGTGTGTACCTGTGTGTGTGTGTGTGTGTGTGTGCACAAAAGTATGGCTTTTTAAGTTTCACGTTCTCCTTCCTTAGCTTAACATCAAAGCAGTGCAGTGCTAGTGCTCTTTTCTATTGCATATTGTCTACTCAGCTGGGTCACATTCATACCATCTAATCAGTTGTTTTCAAGACATTTAGGCACTGACATTGATGCAATGCTTTCTGTTTTTTTTTTTGCAACAAAAAACCTTGCTGCATCATTGTCAAAGGAGTAAAAAAAACCTTTTCACTGAAGATGAAGTGACATGCAGGACCATACCTTATCAGGGCTAGTGCAGTTTTGGATCAAATCAAATCAAAGCCTTCAATGAAAACATTTGTAGATAATGGTTATTCCTTTATCTCCTGTCTTTGCATTTCACTTCTGGAAAACAATATAAAATATCTTTATATAAAAGGTGATCAGTAGTGCAAAACAACAGAAACCTCCAAATAAATCTGAAACACTAAACTGGAATTTGGTTTAAAACTTGGCCATTAAAATTAGCCATAGAATGTGGTTGTACTGTATTCCAAATAATGTGTAATACTTTTTAGAAACACATGCTAATGGACACATTTACAAAAGGGATTGTAGAACTGCATGGATATCTTGTAATTTGATTCACATTTCCCCCCTCATAATTTCTCTTAACCCAGTCCAATCATTTGCCTTGCCTCTGAGTAGAGCCCTACTGTACAGTGTATGTCACTGTATATATCTTGATCTAAGAAAACAGAAACCTGGATGAGCAACAAAAGTACAGAGATATAGACATACACTTCTGTGTGAGAAGGTCAGTAGCCATGGAGCAGAACCTGCTCACTCTGTGTGCCTCCATTTGCAAAACATAAAAAAATAAAGTCTACAGTACAAGGGAAACATGACAGCATATGCCTTTACACTGTTTACAACAAGAACACTACGTGACATGGACCGGTTCGGGACCACAGCCGAAGCACTTGAGTTCTTCAGCGGTTATCGGGCAGTGGTCCGTGGTGGGGAGGGGCAGGACGTCAGGTTCACATCCAACCCCAGGGACACAGGGTGTGTTCAGCACAGCGGCCCCGCAGTCCAGGCCACTGTGCAGCTCTGTTCTGTGGGGAGGGGTGGAGCGGCACCGAGGGGGAACGAGAGGCCTCTGCCGTGTGACAGCGGAGGGGCAGGGCTTCGGCCTACAGGATTCTGTGGGAGACCGCGGGGGGCCTGTCCTGGGCCGTGTGTTTGAGCAGGTCCGTGGGGATGAGGGGAAGCGGGCGGTCCTGCTCCCTCACCACCGCCTCGTAGGGGGGCACCTCGTCCGACGGGAGGGCCGACAGTGAGATGGAGGCTATCGGCTGCCGGCGGAGCTCCTGGAGCCGGATGGACTGGCGCGAGGCGCCGCCGCGCGTCGCCCAGGAGGCCCCGCCCGGCCGCTCCTCGGCGAAGTCCGCTCCGTGGCACGGGTCGATGAGGGAATACGGCGGAGGGTCGTCCGTGGGGACGTATATCTGCGTCGCACCGGGGCCCACACACTCTTCATATCTGCGAGAAGAGAAAACCGCGTTAACCGTGAGCGCTTCTCAGAATACAACGTGTACGTCAAAGGGAAAGAAATGACTGAAGGACTACAGGAAGCGTATTAACGTCTGTGTCCTGCCACATCACAATGCGGACCATTATTTCTCTGGTTGAGGTAGCTCAAACTAGAGTCTTGAGACTCTAGTGGTCAGCTCAAAGTACAGGTGACCTGACTCCAGGCAAAGGAATGCATTTTCATGGTACTTTCATGGGTGGCTCTCTGGAGCAGTGATAGCTGGTGAGTTGAAAATGAACTCAACGTGTCAAAACAAACAATCAGTTTTCTGCCTCCTCAATTTTCAGCTCAGCAGCTGCCACAGCTTTGGAATAGTTAATGCGACATTGACAATTCTTCAGAACTATCCTTTAGATTCAAACTTTTTGGACTTCTTCTCAGTAAATCCAAGTGATGTACTGTTCTGTCCTTGGCAAAGTGTGCCAGGCACAGAAAGTGGCAACAGTGTGGCCCACAGAAGCAAAGGACAATGCTTGACATCCTGGCAAGAGATCATTGTGGCTACACTTGCGTTAGCATGATTCAGCCACGCAAAAAGCACAGAAATTCAGAAATTAATTTGCAGACTTAAATCTTTTACATACACCGAATATGACACAACTACAACTTTTTAGCACTGGCTGGAAAACAGATGAGTTCTTTAGTATGCTTGCTTCATTTATCATTACACGGTGGAAAGACACAAACTGATCGAGCTGTCACCAGTGTACTACGAGATGCAGACTGCTGGTAATGGAAAAATTACATTACATTACATTATTTGCATTTGGCAGACACTCTTATCCAGAGCGTCATACAGCTGATTAGACTAAGCAGGAGACAGTCCTCCCCTGGAGCAATGCAGGATTAAGGGCCTTGCTCAAGGGCCCAATGGCTGTGCGGATCTTATTGTGGCTACACTGGGATGAGAGCCACCGACCTTGCGTGTCCCAGTCATTTACCTTAACCACTACGCTACAGGCCGCCCCTGTATGATATGTAACTGCATGCAGACCAGTTTTTTTTGTTGTTGAGTTTGTCAAGCCACATTTTCCTAT